>NW_024082484.1:176423-176558 GCF_003009895.1 Hyaena hyaena
TTCTCTTAACTTTTTCGTTTTCCCTCTCGCTTTGCATGTTAGTTGAATTAGCCTGTGCGTTTGTGCACTCCTGCTCCCTGTGTGTTTGTCTGTCTGTTTTCTTTTCCAGGGCTACCTCAAGAAACAAGCTAGAGT
>NW_024082485.1:0-34884 GCF_003009895.1 Hyaena hyaena
TCAGTGGATTCTGCGTCTTTTTTCTCCCAATCTCTCAGGTTTTGTAAGGTTTCCAATGGCTTCAGATCTTTTCTGTGTGATGTATGGGCGCGAGTGCAAGTACGGAGCTCCTTACTTCTCCGCCATCTTGCCCTCTCTCTAAACCTCTTGCAATTTAAACACTTACCTCAAGGAATATATATCTCTCCAGAATTTTCACTATCTAGGCTTATGTTTTTACTCAGGTCTGAAGTTCCAGTAACATTTGCCCATGAATATCTGACAGTACAAAATGTTATCTCTCTATAAGAATATATAGAGATATACAATATTTTGGCATATCAGTATACAGTCCCACAAAAGGATGGTTTGTATTTGTTTTTGTTCTTTTGTTTTGTTTTTGTTTGTTCTTAAGTAGGGGGATACTAGGACATTTGATGGAAATGCCTAGTGAAAGGAGAGAAACCGATAATTCATGAGAGCACTGATACAGTTGCCAGAACTAATTCCTTGAGGAGTCAAGAGTTAAGGGGCTACAGATCACAAGCGGAAGAAGAACTGACTAATCAAAGCAGAGGATGTTCTTTTATCCATCACACCAAAAGAAAAGAAAAAGAGCATAGACATGAATACTGGCACCTTAGCAGATTTAATGATGAGAAAATGGGGAAGTTTCTCTAAGATTGCTTATTTATTTCAATGAAATTTATTGCAAGTTTATTAGTTAAGTGTTGGAATGAGGTTAAAAGTATATGCTAGAGGGGCGCCTGGGTGGTTCATTCGGTTAAGCGTCCGACTTGGGCTCAAGTCATGATCTCACGGTTCGTGGGTTTGAGCCCTGCGTCAGACTCTGTGCTGACAGCTAGTTCAGAGCCTGGAGACTGTCTTTGGATTCTGTGACTGCCTCTCTCTCTCTCCCTCCCCTGCTCATGCTGTATCTCTCTCTCTCACATATAAATAAAAAACATCATAAATAAATAAATAAATTTATTTAAAAAAGTATATGCTAGAGGTTTAAGATTAGAATAGAAATCTAAGACATCTATTTTAGTGGCTGGGGACCTGAATTTACTGAGAAAATATAATTGGCAGGTAATTAGAATATACTGGTAGTTTGATTATTAGAGGTAAATTATTTTTAAAAATGTAATGAGAATGAATTTAAAGGTGTGTGATGGTTAATTTTGTGTGTCAACTCAGCTAAATTATGATACCTTTTTTGTTAAACAGGTCTGAATATTGCTGTGAATGTATTTTGTAGATGTGATTAACATTTACAATTAGTTTAAGTAAAGAACATTATATTCAATTATGTTGGTGGGCTTTGTCAAATCAGGTGAAGGCCTTAAAAGCAAAAGCTAAGGTTTCCTAGAGAAGAAATTCTGTGTCAAGATAGTAGTAACATAGAAATTCTGTTGGCCTACCCTACAAAGTTAAAACAGATCCAATGACTGATTGTGGGAGCCAATTTCTGTATATAAAATCTCCTATTGGTTCCATTTTTCTATAGACTTGATGGATACAGGGTGCTTTAATACAAGTTATATTGAACTTTCACACAAGCTATGGACTCTAGTTTGAGTGAAGAGAGATGACAACATGGCGCAGGGATGGATTGTGATAATACAGGAAGGCCAATGGGTTTTGCTCTCAATGTAATGTTAAAGAAGATCTGGGGTAGAACAAAAGATTTGAAGGATTTCTAAAGCATTTGCTAATGATAAACTGAGTTTCAAAGGTATTATTAAGAACTTTTTAGACAAGAAAGAAAAGGAAATTGAGATGGATTGTAAGATATAATGTGATATAGGAATAATTTTTTTGGTGATGATGCATGAATTAGAAGACCTGGGTTTCTAGTATTGAATGAGATAAATAAGCATATGGAGAATAATAGAAATAACTATAGAATCTTGGAATAGGGTGAGGAATCAGTCTGAGTTGTTTTCTCTGCATTTCACTGGAAGATATAGGGATCGTACACAATTTATATCTCCTGTGGATGGCTGTTCCCAATGAAGATACAACAGAAACAATAGTAATAATAATGAGGAGGGGAACAAAAAGATCAAGAAAAGACAAAGAGCACATTTCAAAATATACTTCCCATATATTACCCATTTAATCTACTCATCAAAACCATTAACTCAGTGAAATAATTAATCACATGTTTTAGATA
Organism: Hyaena hyaena; assembly: GCF_003009895.1. NCBI lineage: Eukaryota > Metazoa > Chordata > Mammalia > Carnivora > Hyaenidae > Hyaena > Hyaena hyaena. The sequence goes on from NW_024082485.1 coordinate 2,159, forward strand.
TAACTTTAGAAAGAAGTTTAGAAATCACTTTTTCAAGGTGACACAGATAATAAAACTTTGGACAAAATTTATATTTTTTTTTGTTTCTGTGTTATCATTTATGTTACACAAATAAATAATGGCCTGGTAATCTAGGTGAACTCACCAGAGCTAAAGACACACAGTTTTATCATAGTAATTGGTCTAACTAGAGCCCACTTCCAAAGTTTAGAGAGCTAGGAATCAGTGTGGGCTGATAAGGAGTGTAATATTATCATATAACTGATAAGTGGGATCCTGTCAAAATGTGGACACCCTTTATTGGGTACACACACATATATATATTCTCTGATTGCATCAGTCATGGCCCTTGGAGGAAACACATATAAATGGGGTAATCAAAAAGACTTTCATTATGGAAAAATACAATTATTTACAAAGTTGTTGGTAGAGTTTAAAGGAAGCAAATAAGATAGTGACAAGCACTTCCAGGCAACTGCATAGAGCTGTTATCACCCCAAGGCTTAAAGAAGAAAAGGAAGGGAGCAGTAGAAGAACTCCAGGAGGGAGCCGTTCTGCAGGAGTTGAGTCTTTGGTCTAGGGCAGCAGTCAATCCGTGGCTGGGACTGTTCTCTTCTCCTGCACTGCAATCTTGGGACTGTTACTCCTGATGTTAGAATCAAATAGAAAGAGAACAAGGGAGCCCATTGATGCGTTCAATCCAGATTTACCTTCCAGGGGCACAGAACAGGAAAAGAGAGTGATTTGGAAAAGCAAACAGGGAATCTCTAGCATACTGAAATTCCGACCCATATCCACACTGCAAATATCTGTAGACAAACGAACTACATGTGATGACACCTTTAATTCCTAAAGTCATATATTGGAGAGAGACCAGAATGTCTTGATGGATAAAACATTCTTTGACAAAACAGTAGGAAAATATGTGAGTGATTCCTTTCTTTTTTAACTGTGTTATAACAATAACTTTTATCTACCTTAAGGGTTTTATCCTCTTAAAACCACTTTGTGCAAAAAGAATATGGAAACTAAGAGAAATTAGAGATACTTGCTAGGTTTATAGTCACAAAGTGACTGAGGCAAACTGCAGGACATCTCTTTCTCTCTCTTTCTTTCTCTCTATTTTTTTTTTTTATTTTGAGAGAGAGAGGGAGGGAGAGGGGGAGAGAGAGAGAGGTAGAGGGAGACTGAGAGGGAGAGAGGGAGACAGAGAGTGGGGGAGGGGGAGGGGAGCGGGGGGGGGGGGAGAGAGAGAGAGAGAGAGAGAGAGAGACACGGAATTCGAAGCAGGCTCCAGGAACACTGCAGAGCCTGACAGCAGGGTGCATTTCCACCACNGGGGGGGGGGGGGGGGGAGAGAGAGAGAGAGAGAGAGAGAGAGAGAGAGAATCTTAACCAGGCTCCAGGAACACTGCAGAGCCTGACAGCAGGGTGCATTTCCACCACCCCGAGATCATTACCTGAACCAAAATCAAGAATTTGATGCTCTACCAATAGAGCTGGCCACATACCCTGCCCGCTCCACCATCTCTCTTTATCTAAGGGTGCTGATGTTTTCATTACAACACAGCTCTCACAAGCAAGCAAACAAACAAAATAATATAGCCTTCACCAGAGCAAGCCTGTGCACCTGCGGGGGCCTCTACTTCTATACATTTTTGGCTTCTTTCAGTGAGTTAATCTTATCTGAGACACTTTCATTTTCATCTCTACAAAAATATCTTTCTTATCCCCTTTTTCCCTGTTTCTTCACTTTTTATAGCTTATCTTAATCTTATTTTCCTCTATTCTCTCTCAGACCAGAGTCTCATTTCTCTTCACATTTTCTTCTGCAAAGAAACAACCTCGGGTTCAATGTAACCACCAAAATAATTTTTAAAAATTCTAATCTGCTCCCTCTTCAAGTTTGTGTCTTGAGCATTTCACCAACATCTTAAAATTTGTCATAAATTTGCAACTCAAATGACTTATCTCTTATCTTTCTAGCCACTTTTAAGCTGAATTATGATGGTACCGTTCCACCGAAGCCACTTGCTTTGAAAGAACCCAGGAAAGAAAAATTGATCCCAAACTTTTCTTTCTCAGTATTTATTCCCCACAAACCATTTGCAGAATTTTGTTCTTTAACAAGAGAATCTTCCTTGAAATCTTTCCTTTTTTTCCCTTCCAATGATGCCACTGTTCTGATCCCTTAATTCTCTCATTTCAATTTACTTGTCCTCCTTGATGTGTTCTATTCCTGTTTTCATAAAAAAAGAATGAGTTATCCATATTCATCCTCACTAACTGCATAGTTTTCTTAACAATTTTCAAGCCCTCCCAACATTTCCCTGTTATTTCTATCATGTAAATATCTATCATTTAAGTTAGTCTTTTTTAACTGCAATTCTTCTACTTTAATCACCTATGAGAAAAGACCATACTTTTGTTTGCCAAAGTATGTTCTCTAGACATATATACAGAGAATATGCTGGAAATTTTTTCTATAGCCCAGCACTCACTCTCCTCTCACATAGCCATGATGTATATGACAGTGTTAGAGGCATGTAGAAATCTTGCAAAAGAAATCTCTTAATTCACATCAGATATTCTAAAATTTGTTTAGCTAGACTTCATTCCTCTACTTCCTTTTTCTTCCCTTATAAAAATCTATTAGGGGCACCTGGGCAGCTTAGTAAGTTAAGCCTCTGACTCTTGGTTTCCACTCAAGTCAGGATCTCATATCTCATGGTTGTGTGATGGACCATTTTTTTGGGCTTGAGACGAGTATGAAACCTGCTCAGAATTCTCCTTCTCACTGTCTCTCTGCCCCTCCCCTGGTTACTCACAAGTGCTCTCTCTCTGTCTCTGTCTCTTTCTGTCTCAAAATAAATAAATAAACTTTAAAAAAATCCTACTAATTGCAACCAGAAATTTGGCTTCCTAGAAAATACACTGCAGGCTGCTATTTCACATGAAGTCCCAAATTTAACAAGTCCCAAACAGAATTCATATGGACATGCCTAATAGTGGCTCCATGAAGCTCCCAGTAACCTAATTTCAAAATAATGGAGTCATCTTTTTTTTCTGTTCCCAATAGTCTATATCTAATCACTCAGCAAATTAGTTAATTCTATGTTAAAAATGCTTTATACAGTTGCTGCTCCTCCCATTTTAATGGATATTAGCTCATACTGCAGACTCCTTGTATCTCTCAAGCAACATTTCAAGACACTTCTATTTAGTTTTCTTATTTTCCTAAATTTAAAGTATGATGTTGTAATTTTCCCATTTAAATTCTTCACTACTAAAATTACTTCAATAGAATAATATGGATCTCTCATTCTGACATTTAAAATAAATATTCTAATGCATGACTCAAATCACTCAAGTGAGATAGAATTCATCTTTGTGGAAGTGTTATATTTGATTGCTATTTAAGACACTTCAAACCATAAAATATTTTGGTTATTCTCATTAGCTAACTCATTTATTCAAGAAAATTTGGGGGTTTTCAGTATATGCCTGGCTTCATGAGACTGTATGTGGATACACAAAGATAAATAATTAGCATCAGGCCATTGTGCTTATGTGTGTGTGTTCTTACCATGTCACATTGGCTCTCTGATTACTCTGGGGGGACATTTATTCAATGAAAGCTACCAAAGAATTGAGAAAGGGTAAAATCCCATATAACAGGATCCCTTCTATTAAATAAAAAGTAACATATGTAGGTGACTACGATTATAAGCTGCATAATACTTGAATTAAGATGTTTATGCAGGACATGTATGTTGCATTTCCTGTTTCTGGTCTAAAGAATGATTTCCCCATCCCCACTAATGTATGTACAAATTCATTGCCTGGTTATGTCTCCATTTTTCAACTTCCTTAACTTTCCTAAATTTGGATTTCATGACCTGTTTATAAAAGAGTGGTTTAGACTTCAAGAGCTCAAATCACACAGCACAGATTTCAAACTCTGACACTTAGAATTATTAGTTTTACTTTAAGTAAAATAAAATTTAAATTATTTTCCCATCTCAGAAATAGTGGAAAATATATTTTCTCTAAGAATTTTTGTGAAAATTAGTTTCATGTGCCTGGAATGTAAGTGCTCAATAAATGTTACCAAATGTTAGTAATTCATTATCAGAACTCATGCTTTTATCTCTCAAAGAGATATTGATTTTATTTTGTTAACTTTAGCATTTAGGCTGTTAGCCTTCAAATTCTTTTAAAGTAGTGGCATAGTTTTCTGTTAGTGCTGTAACAAATCACTGCAGAATTTTTGTCTAGAATAACATAAATTTATTATTTATCAAATAACATATATTCTTATTAAATTAATATAACAGTTCTGAAAGTGAGCAGTTCAAAATTGGTGTGACCACAGTAAAATCACAATGTCTGCAGGGCTATATTCTTTATGGAGGCTCTGAGGAAAAAATCTGCCTTTCTGACTTTTATATAAAGGCCACCTACGTTTCCTAGTTCATTACCCCATCCTTTATCTTCTGAGCCAGTGGAAGAATATTTCACAATTTTCTTTCTGAACTTGATGTCCGTCTCCCATTTCTAAGGAATCTTGTTATTACATTGGAATCAACTGGATCATCCAGCATAATTATATCTCAAAATCCTTAATTTAACCATTATCTGCAAAGTTCCTTTTACTGTATAAAATATTCACCAATTTCAGGGATTAGGAAGTGGACCTTTTTGGGGGCTATTATTCTGTCCACCCACAGATACCAACTTTATTTTAGTTTAGTTTCTATAGTGTTTAGTGTCCATTTTCTACACATGAGGGGTACAATAAATATATGTTAAATAAATGAATCTGTAATGGAAGAATAAAAAAGGAATAATAGAAAATCTTAAAAATGCTTGAATTTCCTACTCTATAGCTAAATATTACTTAATTATTTAAACCAGAACTTCCTGCACTCCCCTGGAGTAGCAACTAACTCATAGAAAATTTAGGTTTATCTATTTATTATAAAAAGGCTACCTACCTGCTATAAATCAGCTTGAGAGAGAGCATCAACAAAAGGTATACTTTCAGGACGTCCTTCCATCATTTGCTAACTTGACTCATACATTTATGTATTTGCTTACAATAGTAAGAATATTTTGGATGAGTGACATATGTCAGGATGTTTCTTTGAGGACAGTGAATGCTGAACTTTGTATTATGAGCTGTAGTACTGATTAGAATGTTTCAAGTTGTGATGTTAACTTGAACAACATTTTACTTTCCAGAATGCCAGAAGATTTTCTGTATTACCTTAAAAAAAGACACTTTTATTTAAATTCATGAAAGCTTAATAGAAATAGAATGTGTTTGGTAAATATATCAGTATAGATGCCAGTTACTTATATAGATTGTACTGTTCATTGTATGTCAAAACCCTTCTTTAAGCTACAGTGAAAGAGCTTTGCATTTGAATGTTTTTATTTACAAACTGCTCAGAGCTATTATTCAATATTAAGTTTTTAAGTTTTCACCAAAGCTCAGTGGAATTTAGCTTATCCATTTAAACTTTAATCACAGCAAAGCAGTACATAGATAATGAATTATTGCTTCAAAATAGAACCATGAAATGACATGAAAACTGTTCATATCTTGATTGAAATATGAGCGTTTACAAGGTTATGTTTAATTCACTACATGTCTGCAGCATCAGTTCTGTTTTCAGTGCTATGATTCTGTATTTATTTGCATTGCAGACCCTTAAACTGAAGGTTGTTGGCTCAATCAGTTCACACTGCTTCAGGCAGAAAATTTTGTATGTGAGTTTCTTGTCCTCTATGTGTACAGATAAGCTTCAAATTAAAAAAAATAAATAAATCAGCTACATTTATTTATTAAAAAAAATTCCCCAAATCATAGTATTGATGTTTATATTTTCTAACAGATTTGATGTAATAAAAAATATCTTCAATGGCAGTTTTAGCAACATTCACATCAAACTATAGAAAGCTCTATTTGGAATGTAGACAATTTGGAAAAAATCAAATTTCTGATCACAATTTTAAAATACTGAGAGATGTATGTACTGCAGCAAGGTTTTTTTTTTTTTCTTATGTTTCTTTAGTCAATGCCTATCCAAAAGAGAAATATAAGTGCTAAAAATATTGTTAAGCAGACCCAGGGACTAATTCTCACTTAAATGCCCAAAACCAAAGGGAAAAAAATGTCTATTGAAATACTGTGGAAAGTACCCTAAGGTGAGAGACATTCTGGAGAGACTGTTTCTCATACAAAGCAAGAAGAAAAACACCTTTAAAAAAAAAAATAATGTTTATTTCTGACAGAGAGAGAGAGACAGCTTGAGCAGGGGAGGGTCAGAGAGAGAGAGAGAGAGAGACACAGAATTCAAAACAGGCTCCTGCCTCTGAGCTGTCAGCACAGAGCCTGATGGGGGGCTCAAACTCACTAACCTTATAACCTGAGCCAAAGTCAGCTCCTTAACTGACTGAGCCACCCAGGAGCCCCAAAACACCTTTAAATCTAACAAAATTTTTTAAAATTTAGTTCAGATGTAACTCAATTGAGAGACTAAAACTAGCATTTTCTTCATATGGTCCCAGTTTATACCTGTTGCCTCATGTAAATATTTTTAAAATTATTTTTATTTAAAAAAATTTTTTAGAGATCTCACATGTACATGCAAGCGGGGTAGAGGGCCAGAGGAGGAGAGAGAGAATCTCAATTAAGCAGGATCCACACTGAGCATGGACCCCAATTTAGGGCTTGATCCTATGATCCTGGGATTGAAGAGCCTAAATAACGCCATTTTAAAATTAAGACCCCCATTAAAAGCAACCTCGGGCTGCACATAGCAGCAGTCTCAGGAAAAACTGTAGATTTTTCAAGGCTGAGACCACTCTCCAAATAGCCAATCAGAAGAGGTTAAAAACATTCCTGCGGGCTGAGACAAGGGCTGCTTCCCTGTGCCTAACTCACCTCATAATTGGTCATTTTCAAAGGAGTCTCAAAAGGCCGTAATTGGGCTCCACCAAAAGTAAGGGACACCTCACAGGTACTGAATGGCAAAAGCTGTTGCCCAGGGTATTATACAAATATGATTGGTGTACAACATGTGTACTGTAACACCCCCATCCCTTACCCCTTAAAAACCCTGATCACTATTGTTCAATGCTTCCCATTCTTCGGTGCTCCCCCCTGCTGCTGCTGCTGCTGTGTCGGTAGGCGGGTGAGACCCTGCTTGAGCTTGTAATAAAGACCCTTTTGTTCTTGCATTGGTATTGGCTTCTGAGGTCACTGGGGACTTGTGATTCAGGCACAACAGGATCAAGACCTGAGCTGAAATCAAGAGTCAGACACTCAACCCACTGAGCCACCCACGTACCCCTCAAGTAACTATTAATAGTCCCTCCTATTACTCTCAAAAGTGTCCCAGTTAGGATCATAAATTACATGATCACATAAAACTAAAAAGCTTAATGCTTTAGATTCTAAAGGACCTTTCACTATTGAGAAGAAATTACTCCCTAAACTAAAAAGATTGCTAGAATTTCAGCAACTTTTGCTATTCTATTGGAATAAAAGTCATGAAGTTTGAAGACATATCTTTAAGAACTGATCTATTTGATGTGTATATTTCTTGGTCTAGTTTGTGACAGTTTCATTAAATTGATGTAGTTTCCTTTGGCAGAAAGTGATTGTATCTAATTTCAGAGCCAAATCTCTTAAGAACCATAAGCTAACAATTGTGATATGAGAAGCTTATCAACTATTTAAATTTTATGTTAAGGATTTGTTGCACTTAATGGAATTTTTTTTGAGAGTTTAAAATTCTAGAGAAGAACAAAATAGACATTTGCTTATAAATTACTATTCTGAGGGAACATTACAAACTCCAATACTAAAATGCCTGTATACCAACGTTTGCTTACCATTAATGTTTCTGGCTTGATGTGCTCACTATCACTTTGTAGTCTGTAGAACATTTTATGAATTGGCCTATTGAATTAATATTATTAAAAAAATCAAGTTAAAACACATGAGTCCATTTAAAACACATGAATCCACTGTGTCTGTTTTGTATCTCCATTATATTTTAATAATGCCATGGACTAGAGGAAAACAGTGATATAAGACATGATTTTAGCCCCCACAGAAATCATTGTGCATCAAAAATAATGACCATCATCATCATAATTAATAATAGTACCAAAGTCTTGGCAGGACAGAAATGGCACTCAAATGCAATCAGTCAAGTGCACTTTGCCTTTCCTTTTACAGATCTGAATCCTCTACTTCTGTGCCTTTCACTTTTTTATACTGTACCTTTATCTCTGAAAAGATTTTATCGTATTTTCAATAAATGTATATATATACATTATAAAGATAACTGACATTTACTTAGTTCATAGTAAGCAAGGTATTGTTCAATGTACTTTTATGTGTTAATTTTTATATGTATTAACAACAATCCAGCATATCATGTGGTAGATGAGAGCCCCTCCCTAAGGAAAGTGGTGGAGGCCTCCTCAGAACAAAGGCAGGCAAGTGGCCAATCAACTCCTATATACATATGCATAGCTCTGACAGGCCTCTGTAACTTGCACTGTCTCCAATCAGACTATATATGTCACTGTATATGGGAGATAAAGAAGTAGAAATTGCATTAAGTCTACACCCCACCATGTGCAGGGTTCAGTTCTTTGGGTACAAACTCACTGAGCTGATGCTGGCATGACAAATAAAAGTGTTGCTTCCTGGACAAATAAAGCCTCAATGAACCGGCTCTCTCTGTGAGAATCCTGCTATAATCTCAATTTATAGATAAAGAACAATTTAGACATAGACATAATGAAATAAATTGTTTCAATTCACCCCATCAGTAATTATGGGATATGGTATTGAAACACATTCACTCTGGCTACAGAGGTATATGCTCTTTAACATAGTATATTGCCTTTATGAATTATATTTATATATTACTACCTTAATACATAAATTGTGCATATATGTTTTATATTGCCAAAGATATAAATTTTAAAAGAAATAATAAGAAGAAGTATGTAATTTTGACTTTTATTTCTTATATCGTCCCCACATTTTAATTTCCTTTATTTGAAGACTACACCCAGTTGATGTATGCTTACATATGTTCGTGCGGGTCTCAGCCTATCAGTAAAAAATATTATGGTGGGACTGGCCCTTGTAGCTCTTACTATGTTTGCAAGTTACCCTCCAGCAATAAGTATCAGGAAACTTTGGGAAAAAAAAATGTTTATTACTTACAAAACCTCGAAATTACATAGCACACCTGGGGCCACACAGCAGATGAGGGGTAGAGAGAGAGTGCACACACAGGCTTGGGGTTCTGCTTTTATTGGGGCCAAGGGTGGAGGCCTAGAGTTTCATGGGCTCACTCTTTTTGGTAGATTTAAAACATAAGAGTGAGAGGGGCGCCTGGGTGGCTTAGTCGGTTAAACGTCTGACTTTCGCTTAGGTCATGATCTCGCGGTTCGTGGGTTGGAGCCGCGCGTAGGGCTCTGTGCTGACTGCCAGCTCAGAGCCTGGAGCCTATTTCAGAGTCTGTGTCTCCCTCTCTCTCTGACCCTCCCCTGCTCACGCTGTCTCTCTCTCTCTCCTAGAAATAAATAAAAAAATATTTAAAAAAAATAAAAAAAATAAAACATAAGAGTGAGAAATTTAAAACACAGGAAGAGCAAAAATAAGTGGCCCAAATGCTCAGTTATTGAAATCACCCAAGATCCCTAAAACAAAGGAGCTTCAGTAGGATGTGATGGCCTGGCTCTTTTTCTAGAAAGGCTGGCAATGTGTTCATTCAAGATAGCCATGTTTGAAGTGAATGCCTCTAGCAATCAAAGCTGAAGTCAAGCACTCGCATTACAAAAAGAAAAAAAAAAGAAAGAAAGGAAAAAAACTACCGGGGTTTACACTACGTAATTGGTGGAATTCTATATCCCTTCAACAAATGGATTGGAAAATTTTAACTTGGTGAATTCTGGAACCTTATTTTAGTTTGGGCAGGAGTTTGCATTGGTGCATCTGTCTTTTGATTGCTGTTGGTAGGAAAAGGGTTTTTAATTTTAAATACACCATTTGGTTACTCAAGACCGACAATAGTTTTAAGGCTTTAAGGGCTTTGTCTGTATAAGAGTTTCTCAACCATGGTCCTATTGACTTTTAGGTTTGGATAATTTATTGACGTGGGAGGCTTTCCTGTGTATTATAACATATTTGGTCTCTAATCTCTAGATGTCATTAATACCTTTTCTCTAGTTGTGACAACCAGAAATGTCTTCAGATACTAACGTATCCCCTGGAAGCCAAAACTGCCCTTACCTGAGGACTTTGATTTACAGTTAATAGCTGCTTCTTAGAACTCTAAGGTATGTATGTGTTTTGAAGTGACGGTGAAAGTTAAAGGTAGAGATTAGGTGTCGCTTGGTTGGAATTTATCCTGCTTGGTATTCTTTGATCTTCTTGGATCCATGTTTTGGTGTCTGACATTAATTTGGGGGAAATTCTCAGTCATATTGCTCCACATTTCTTCTGTTCCTCTCTCTTGTCTCCTTCCAGTTGTCCCATTAAATCCATATTTAACCTTTTTAGTTTGCATAGTTCTCAGATATGTTGTTCCACTTTTTTCAGTTTGTTTTTTCTTTGCTTTTCAGTTTTGAAAGTTTCTATTGACATTCTCAAGCTGAGAGATTCTTTCTTCACCCATGTCAGGTCTGCTAAGGATTCCATCAAAGACATTCATGATTTTCTGTTAAGATGTTTTTGTTTTTTTAACATTTATTTTTGATTCTTAGAATTCCATCTCTGCTTAGGTCATCTATCTATTCTTGAATGTTGTCTACTTCTCCCATTAGAGTCCTTTGCATATTAATCATAGTTGTTTTAAATTTCTCTTCTGATCATTCCAATTTCCATGCTATATCTGAGTCCGATTCTGATGCTTACTCTGTGTCTTCAAACTGTGTTTCTTAGTTGGCTAGTATGCATTGTAGGCTTTTTAATTCAAATTCAAACATGAGGTACTAGGTGAAAGATATTCTGAAAAATAAGACTTTGTTGTGGTGGTAAAGTATGGGGGAAGGGAACTATTTTATATTCCTATGATCAGGTCTAAGTTTTTTGGTGAGACTTTGCCCCTAATCTGTGGACTGCCCAATTGTTTCTAGTTCTTCATTCCCAACTCCTGCCTTAGGTGGTACAGAATGGCTTGAAAGGGCTGGACTTGGATATTGGCCTTTCCCCAAGCCAATTAGGCTCAGATAAAACCCCAGAATATTAGGCTCTGGTAAAATACTTTCTCTTAAGGACAGGTCTTTTTGATTAAAACAGAATGTGGGGACCTGGGTGGCTCAGTTGGTTGAGCATCTGGTTCTTGATCTCAGCTCAGGTTATGATTTCAAGATGTGTGGTGGGATCTAGCACCACGTTGGGCTCTGCAGTGGGTGTGGATCCTCTTTGGGGTTCTCTCTCTCTCTCTCTCTTTCTCTCTCTGCCCCACCGACCCCCTCTCTTAAAATAAATAAACATGAAACAAATTTAAAAAAAGAAAAACAGAATGCTCTGGCATCTTATTTATTTTTTCCCTCCCCCTTCTGGAAGATATAAGGGATTTTTTTTTTTTATATTCATTGTGTGAAACTGGTAGAACTCCAGGGATTAAAACTAACAAAAGTGTTGAGGCCCTCTATGACTTGGCCCCACTGGAGTCTTTAACTCCCAGTCTTGTCCACCTGGCCTCCAGCAATTCATCAATTACCGTTTTTTACCCACAGCACGTTCCTGTGGGAGTTCTGCTCTAGGGGGTCTCCACTCTTGTAAGTTTTGATTCCCTTTATCCACGTATCTGTCTCTTCAATTATTGGGACAGTGGTTTGCCCTTTGACCTCATTTCTCTGACAGATCTAAGAAGAGTTATTGATTTTTTCAGTTTGTTCAGATTTTTACTTGTTGTTAGGATGAACTGATGACTTCCAAGCCTCTTATAAGCCTGACTGAAAACCAGAAGTCTGGGAGCCACTTAACCAAGGATAAACTTTATGACCTGAGCAGAGATGAGGCAAGGCTTTGAAAATGGCCTGAGTTGAAGGGCAAGGGCATACAACAGCCAGTAAACAAGGCCTACTTGCTAATATTGAAATGGAATCACATTTGGAGTGTGTGTGTATGTGCTGCAGCCTCAGCAGAGGTAAAACAAAGACAAGCATTGAAGCAGGGTTTCATGTTGCTACAGAGTATTAATGAGACCCTAACTCTTAATTCCTGGTGCCAGGCATTCTTGGGCACTTTTGATCGCCTGGTTCAAATTCAGTTCTACAGTCAGGAGGAAAATTTGAAGGGGCTAGATATCTTTGGATTCATATGGTTTATCTATAGGCTATCAGACATCACTCTCTGTTTCTTAGGACTAAATTGGATCTGTATTTTTGTAATTACACAAACTCTGACCAGTGCATAGTTTTCTATGACTTAATTTGTGAGTTCATCCACAAAATATGCTAGAGTATAAAAAAATAGTGATAGTCGGTATATTAAAATAATAGGCCATTTTTATGACTTGAAGTAGAGAAACAACTTAAGGAACTTATTGCAAACTAATAAAGTAGCATTAATGTTCTGGGTCTGAAGTATTTTGAATCTTGCAGATTTGCTTCACAGTTAAAAAGAGAATGGATTGATTTGAGAAGAGTGGTTTAGATGATCAGAGTAGAAGCAGTACAGGAATAAATAGAAAATAAAACAAGTCAGACTGAATTGAAAGAAAAAAGATATTCTTAAAGAAAAGGTTGAGATCTTAGGGAACAGATTAAGAAATGAGAGGAAAATAACATGAAGATCAGGCTAAATTGATAAGCACTGGCATATAACTGCTCTTAAAGAGGCCATTAAAAGAAAGATATATTTTAAATTCAATTGAGAAATAGTGCCTGATGCCCAAATAAATCTCATAGGGAAAAACTAAATATCGCAGAGCAGACAGAAATTATCTCCCATAAAGGAATTGGGGTTCCAGAAATCTTGAGAGACATCTCTGAAAGCTGTGGTTTGAGGAGCTGTAATACGAATCAGAGAACTACCCATTAAAGATTATTCCAAACCTACTTAGAGGTTAAAAACTCTAGACATATTAGAGAGAGGAAGGCCTGAAGATGAAAATATAGCAATTGTACATGAAAATGATGGCATTACCTATACCTTGGAGGAAATCAAACTAAGAGAAGGCACAGGAAAGGTACCAGTGACAGATGAAGACTATGTCTGGATTAGATGTTGAGCTGAAGAGAAAACACCTCTTAGCTAGAGTTATGCAATTCAGGAAAGTAAAACATTTGTTGCGTGTGTTTGGCATTGAATCATAGTAATTTCTGAAATTCAGAAGGTCTCATTCCAGTGAAAGACGTAGGGGTGGTGACTAAAACACTCCCAGCTATCCAGATGCTGAAATGGCCTCTGAGATATGTTACTGAAAAGGACTAAGGGCCTGTGCTCTAACTTTTCTCTGCCCCTCATGCTCTTTCCCCAGAAAACCCATGTGGTTCACTCTCCCAAGTTGCCTAACTCAAGTCATGGTCAAATGGTACTTTTTAAATGAGGCTTACCCTAACTACTTTATTTAAAGCTTTCACCTGTAATTCCTCATCCGAATTCACTGTTGTCTTTATCTTGTATATATTTTTCCGAACAGCATATGCAAAAATTTTATATAACTAATGTTTTTAATATATCATTACATTTTCATGGTATGTCATAGTCTCTAGAATATAAGATTCATGAGAGTACAGATATTTGATATGTTTTATTCACTAATGTATCCTAGGAATTTAGGAAAGTGCCTGTCACACAAGAGGCAGCTAATAAATATTTGTTTAATGAATAAATGTAGTACTTATGGCACTTGGAAATGAACCAATACAACTTCAGGGGCTCTACAGGACCACACAATTCCAAAGAGGAAATTTCTAGGTCCTAGCAGGCATCAATTACCCCCTAAAGAAAGAATTAACAATTAAGAGAACTGGGAGAATGGTTTTGAGATTTAAATTAAGACTTTGGAACTTTAATCATTAATTCACAAGGGGAGAAGGGTTTCATTTCAAACTTTTCATTTTTTGTATTTTTTAAAGTATTTATTGATAGAGAAAGAGAAAGAGAGTGGGGAAGAGGCAAAGAGAGAGAGGGAGAGAGAGAACCCCAAGCAGGTACCACACCCAGTGCAGAGCTTACACTCGGGGTTCAAACCTATGACCCTGGGGTCATGACCTGAGCCAAAATAAAGAGTCAGGCACTTAATGACTGAGCCACCCAAGTGCCCCTAATTTATTTGTTTTTAGCATGATTTCAAGGAACTTTAATCTTTTAATTTGAATTTGTCCCTAAAATGTAATAGAGAGTTTATGTTAAATTTGAGCACATTTCTATATTTTGGCATAGTTTTTATTGTTGACATATATATTTACATCTTATTAGGGAAGTATCTTGATGTTATTTGAATTCATTGAGTTTATTCTAATTGATATTACATGTTGAATAATATGGCTGGACTTAATTCCATATGAAAATAGAACAAAAGGTAAATTTTTAACAGAGTACCAAGTAATCTTAGAATCAGTTTAATGAATATATTGTTTTGATTCATGCCAGTACCTTTGGGGGCCAAAATCTAAACTGAATACTGATGGTCTCAGAAGCATTTGCAGATGTTTAGGAAAGTCTCATGAAAGGTAGATGTAGTACTACTTAGAAACACTGCTGATCACTTGGTTCAGGAGAAACGCCATATAATTCTTCCACCACAGGCTTCTTTGTTAAGCCTGTACCAAGGAAAAGCAAAAACAAACAAAACCAAGAAAGGATAGAGGAACCCTTCCTTCCTTTGCCTGATAGTTTCTTCCTTTAAAAGGAACCCCAGGCTTCTCTCCACTTTTACTAACTCCTCCCTAGGGATTTTTTGTAAAGTACCCTGTTGGTAAATTTGAGAAAAATAACCAGACATGTTTAGCTCAGTTCCTACCATTTTTTTTTTTTTTTTTTTTTTGGAAGCTAATCAACCCACAGAATCTTAGTTCTCTGCTCCCTCTCAGTGGAGGACTTCCTGAATGCAGCATGACAATGACTTGTTGGGTAATTTTGCCTCATTTAGCTGGAAGTCCCATTTTGTGCTAAATGAAGCAACACCCTCCACCTTAGTCTTCACTAGTAACAAAGATTATATATTAGCATGTACCTTTCTTCACTCTTTGTTATTCAGACCTAGGTGGGGAAAAGTTGCTATTTATTGCCCTCCTCTGAATGAACACAAAAAAGATATTTTCTTGCTGGTTACCTACTTGGATAACTTTCTTGTTTTAAGACTTATGGTGTTAAGGAGATGATTTCTTTCTTTTTTTTTTTTTAAATTTTTTTTTTAAATGTTTTATTTATTTCTAGGGGAGAGAGAGAGAGAGACAGCGTGAGCAGGGGAGGGTCAGAGAGAGAGGGAGTCACAGACTCTGAAACAGGCTCCAGGCTCTGAGCTGGCAGTCAGCACAGAGCCCGATGCGGGGCTTGAACCCACGAACTGCGAGATCATGACCTAAGTGAAAGTCAGACGCTTAACCGACTAAGCCACCCAGGCGCCCCAGGAGATGAGTTCATCTTCTGGTTGTCCTATATCTTGTTCTCATAGAGTATCTGGGATCTTCCTTGTTTTGGCCTCTGGTACAGCCTTTTAACACCAACTACTCCAAGCATGGCCAGTTCGATGCACTGATATCTCTCTCTTAGAGAGCCAGTAGACAGGTGTGAAACAGGTTGCTTCAGTTCCTGCCATAATTATTTCATTGGCACTAAAAGTCCAAGTAAAACCTTTTCACTTACTGTATAAGGAAATTACACCTAAGATTTAAAAAAAAAAGTTTAAAGGTTTTACTTTCTATGCTGATTTCCGTTTACTCCATTAAGTATTTCTTCCTGAAATTTCTCACAAGCCCTTAAAGAAAGACCCCATTTCTACACCTTAAAAAGAATATCAATTCCTGCAAGTATTTTCTGACCCTCTTGAAATGCCCAATTTCTGTGTCTGTTATTCTACAGTATTATCCATCCTTTGGCCTTCAGGTAATACAGTTCATGAGGGATTTGTACTTTCCTGCTAGAGGTCACTTAAAAATATGTCGGAAGACTTGGTTGTCAAAATGACTAGGAAATGCTACTACTGTTTTTGGCGGACTGGAGGATGCTAATGATACCACAAGAAGAACAGTAAGATCCAAACGTCAAAAGCAACTCAGTAATTAAAATTGAGTAGGTTGTTTCCAGTTTTGGCTTTTATGGACATTGCTGTGATGACCATTGCTGCACATGTCTTTTCCTGCCAACAGGTATGGTAGTGAAGTCACTGGGATTTGGATATGCTTTGTGAGCCTTAGGAGACACTACCAAGTAATTTTCCCAAATGGCTGAATAAAATTGATACTTCTAGGAGCAGTGTATGAGTGTTTCAGTAGCTCTATAACCTTTCTGCTTGGTATTTCATTCTTTTTATATATTTGTTTTTAGGTGTAGCTTTATTCTTGGGTATATAGAGTTATTCTGGCTTTAATTTGATTTATCTCATGACTTAACTATGAATGAGAGAAAATTTCCATGTTTTTGGGGATTTGTCCCAAATTCTTTTTTGGAATTCCAGTTAAATTCCCAGTTTAATTCCAGGGCACTATATGTCCTGCTTTTTCATTATTTCAATTGTATTATTTAATAAACCAAAATGTAACAGTTTATTTATCAGTTTTTTTATTTAACAGTAAATTTATCAGTTTATTTATTTTATGTCTTAGAGAAAAACATTGTTCTATAGGTTTTTAAAAATTGAAAACACTTTCTGATTTTTCTTTTAACTTTCTCTTTGACTCATGGGTTATTTGAAAATGAGTCATTTAATTTCTATATCTTTGGATAATTTTCATATATCTTTCTTTTAGTGATTATTTTTAGTTTAATTCTATTGTGATCAGAGAACATATTTTGTTTTTTTCAATTAAAATGCTTTATTTATTTTCCCCAGTTTTACGGTGGTATAATTAATAAATAAATTGTATATATTGAAAGTTTACAACATGATGATCTAATATACGTATAACTTGTGAAATTAGTATCACAATCAGGTTAATTAACACACCCATCTCCCTACATAGTTTATATTTATGTATGTGTGTGTGTGTGTGTGTGTGTGTGTGTGTGAATGCTTAAAATATTTTCTTAGCAATTTTTAATATATAACACAACATTATTAACTTTATTAACTAGAGTCACCATGCTCTACATTATCCCCAGAACTTAGTCATCTTATGGCTGGAAGTTTGTACCCTTTGACCAGCATCTCCCCAATTTCCCCATTCCTAGCTCCTAGCTCCTTTTTTTTTTTTTTTTGTTCCCCATATAAGTGGTATCAGACAGTATTTGTCTTTGTCTGGCTTAGCATAAAGTTGTCTAGGTTTAAACATGTTGTTGTGAATACAATGACTTTCTTCCTTCTCAAAACTGAATAATATTCTATTGCATATATATATATGCTACATCTTTTTTTTGGTAAAGCTTATTTATTTATTTTGAGAGAGAGAGGGCATGTATGTGAGCAGGGAAGGGGAAAAGAGACAGAGGGAGAGAGAGAATCCAAAGCAAGCTCCATGCTATCAGCGGGGATCCTAACATGGGGCTCAATCCCACAGTGAGATCATAACCTGAGCCAAAATCAAGTCAGGTGCTTAACTAACTGAGCCATCCAGCCCCATATATATACTGCATCTTCTCTATCTGTTATCTATAATTAGGTATCTAGGATCTTTCTAAATCTTGGCTATTGTGAATAATGCTGCAATCAACAGAGGAGTGCAGATACCTTTTAAAATACTGATTTTGTTTCATTTAAATATATACACAGAAGTGGGATTACTGAAACATATGTTAGTTCTTTTTTAATCTTTTGAGGAATGCCCATAGTTTACCATGGCCATACCAATTTTCATCCCCATCAACAGTTTCTATGGATTCCTTTTCTTCACATTATCCACAATTCTTGTTACCTCTTGTCTTTTTGATAAGTGCTGTCCGAACAGCTTTAAGATGATATCTGATTGTGCTTTTGGTTTGACCATCCCTGTGGATTAATGATGCTGAGCAACTTTTCATGGACTTGTCTGCTGTTTATATGCCTTCTTTCAGAAACTATATTCTGTGCTCGGTTGATTTTTTAATTAAACTAAGTGAGGTTTTTGTTTGTTTGTTTTGTTTTGTTTTGCTATTAAACTGTATATGTTCCTTATATATTTTGGTATTATCCCACCTATTGGAGTTGCAAATATTTTCTCCCATTCTGTAGGTTGCCTTTTCATTTTGTTGATTGTTCCCTTTGTTGTGCAGAAGCTTTTTAGTTTGCTGTAGATCTACTTGTTTATTTTGCTTTTGTTTACCTGTGCTTTTGATGTCATATCCAAAATATCCTTGCCAAGACAGACATATGTGGGTTTTTTTCCCCTCAGAATTTTGTGGTTTTACGTCTTATATTTACATGTTCAATACATTTTGAGTTATTTTTGGTGACTGGTGTAGAATAGAGGGTCTGATTTCTTTTTTCTTCTCTTTTCTTTCTTTCTTTCTTTTTTTTTTTTTTTTTTTTGCATGTTGATATCCATTTTTCCCAGCACCATTCATAGAAGAGATTGTTCTTTACATATTGTGTATTTTTGATACCCTTCTAAAGATTAGTTGACCATATATGTGTGAGATTATTTCTGATTTCTTATTCTGTCCCAGTGGTCTATGTGTCTGGGTTTGTTGTTGTTTTGCTTTTTGTTTTGCCAGTACCTACTGTTTTGATTGTTTTTGTACTATTGCTTGAAATTAGGAAGTGTGATGCTTCTAGTTTTTCTTCTTTATTAAGATTGATTTGGCTATTTGGGATCTCATGTGGTTCCATACAAATTTCAGGATGTTTTTCTATTTCTTTGAAAACTGCTGTAGGGATTTGGATTTGGATTCCATTGAATCTGTGGATAACCTTTAGTAGTACTGACATTTTAACAATATTAAATCTTCCAACCCATGAACTCAAGATATCTTTTCATTTATTTATGAATTCTTCAATTTTTTTGATCAATATCTTATAGTTTACAGATATTACAACTCCTTAGTTAAATTTATTTCAAGTATTTTCTTGTTTTGATGCAATTGTAAATGGGATTATTTCTTAATTTCTCCTTGTGATAGTTCTTTGTTATGGTGTAGAAATGAAACTGCTTTTTGTATATTGATTTTCTATTCTGCAACTTTCCTGTCTGTTTATTAATTCTAGCAGGCTTTGGTGGAATCTTTATGGTTTTCTATATATGAGATCATGCCATATAAAAGCAGACAATTTTAGTTTTCCTTTCCAATTTGGATGGCTTTCATTTCTATTTCTTGATTAATTTCTCTGACTAGACCCTCCAGTGTTATGTTGAAATATAAATAGTGAGAGTGGGCATCTTATTCTTGCTTCTCATTTTAGTAAAAACAACTATTTCAGCTTTTCCTCATGGAGTATGGTATTAGCTGTGGGTTCTATATATATCAACTTTATTTTTTGATGTAAGTTATTTCTATACCTATGTTTGTTGAGAGTTTTTATCATGAAAGTAGGCTGAATTTGACAAATGCTTTTTATGTATCCGTTATGATGATTACATAATTTTTTATCCATTCTTCTATTAATGTGGTTTGTCATATTTACTGATTTACATATGTTGAACTGCATCCCAAGGATAAATCCCACAATATCATGATGTATGATCTTACCATGTGTGATTGAACTCTATATCCTAGTGTTTTACTGAGAGTTTTTGCATCTGTGTTCATCAAATAATTTTGATGTAATTTTCTATTCTTGTCATATCCTTTTTTCAGCTTCGGTACCAGGGTAATACTGTCCTTGTAAATGAGTTTGGAAGTGCTCCCTTATCTTAATATTTTGAGAGAGACTGAGAAGGATTAACTTTAATTCTTCTTTAATATTTGATAGAATTCACCAGAGAGACCATGTCGTCTTGAATTTTTGTTGTTGAGAGATTTTTTAATTATCAATTCAACCTCCTATGTACTACTGATATTTTTCTTTGAATTTATTGTATTATTTAGCTCCAGAATTTCTGTTTGATTCTTTTGTTTATGATTTCATGTCTGTGTTAAACTTCTCATTTTGTTTGTGTGTTGTTTTCCTATTTGGTTGGATGGTCTTTCTGTGTTTTTTGTTTTTTTGTTTTTTTTTTTGTAACTCACTGAGTTTCCTAAAAACAATTATTTTAAACTCTTAATAAGACAAATCATAGATCTTTCTTTGTGGTCAGTTACTGGAAAGTTATCATGTTTACTTGATGTTTTGTGTTTCTTGAAGTCTTGTGTTGTTGCCTTTACACTTAAGGACACTCCTCCTGTCTTTACGAAGTGGCTTCTGGAGGGAAATATTTTTATTCCATTAATCCTGATAGAGGTTCTCAGACTTTCTCAGTCTTCTTTATGGATATGTCTGTTCTATACTTGTTCTCACTTGAGGAGAGGGAGTAATTCTTAAGCTTGTATATCTTCTTTTGATCCTACAAAGCTAGACTGAGTGGTTGCAGCCTCCCATGTGCTTTCTCTAAGCTGGTGCTGAATGTTCAACTTAGGGTACTTTTTCCCAGTCCTACATAGTTAGGCTAGCTTTCTGGTCATGCTCACTAGCTGTCGATAAGGCTCAGACTTGCTGCTCACAGAACACCCTCAGGGAGGTGGGGATATATGAGTGGGGTGCCTAGATCAATGGGGTTAGGTGGGTCCACAGATGAGGCATCTCCAGCATCCTCTGATGAAGTGGTATGTGGGATACACAACATTTTAGATGCGTTCCAAGCCCTAGTCTCTCATTGCCCCTTATTTCTGCACAGTATTCTGGATAGGGTGAGAAAGAAGCGGTAGCAGTTTCTCAGACAGCTGGGAAAGACAGCTCACTTTCTGCTATGGGAGACATTATGGACCAAGTGGGTTTCTCCTGCTACTGACTGAGCTGTGCTGCTTTGAGTGAGGATGATGTAGGTAAAGTGAAATTTTCTCTTACCCTCTTCAGTGCATTCAATCTCAGATTTTCTTGGTTTAATAGTGTGCTGGTATTCTCTACTTGACTCCCCTGTCTCCACAAAACTGCTCTTATCAGTGGGTCATTATCAAAATTGGTGGTGTTTGAGGGGAAGACAGTAGAAGCTCCTAGTTCAGCATCTTGATGACATCAATCTCTCCAACTCTTATATCTCGCTTTATGGTTAGCATTTTCAGTATCGTCCTTAAGAATCAACGGTATGCCTGCCCTGTGCCCATTAGGTAATATCCCTATATTATGTTCTCAACTCTCTCATTCTAGTATACATCTGGAGATAAATACATATGTAAATATAAATGTACTTAGAATTTTTATGTGTGGAAGGAGGAAAGGCATAAAAATCATTTCAATAAGAATATCCAAACGTAGAACCATTTGTTGAAAATACCACCCCTTCCTCAATGTTCTGTAGTGTCACTTTTGTCAGAAATTAGGTACATATATATGTAGGGAGAATTTCTAGAATCTCTAATCTGTCTTATTTTACTGATGTATGTATTTATCTTTACATTAATACCATATTGTCTAAATTACAGTAAATTTCATAACAAGTTTTGATATATGACAATGTAAGTGCTACAATTTAAAATTATAATAGATATAATTTAAAATTATCATAGGAATCATTTATCTTTGGAATTTTTATACAAGCTTTAAAACCAGTATTTCCATTAGTAAGAAACAAACAGCTAATATTTTAATTGAGATTGCATTGAACCTTGAAAAATTTAGGAAAAATTGATACCTTTATGATATTTAGCTCCCTAATCCATGAACATTTACACCTTCCTTAATTGTTTCCCATAATTTTAGTATAAAGATCTTTATCTGTGAGGTGCCTGGTTGGCTCAGTAAGTTAAGCCTCTGGGTCTTGATTTTGACTCAGTTCCTGATCTCATGGTTTATGAAATTATCCAGGCTGTGAGCTGACAGCAAGGAGCCTGCTTAGAATTCTCTCTATCCCTCTGTCTGTGTCCCCTGGTTCCTTCTCTGTTTATCATTCTCTCTCAAAATAAATAAATACACTTGATTAAAATAAAATCTTCATTTGTGCCTTCTTTGACTATTTCCCCATCATGGTAGGCAATATAACAAAGCTGAAAAAAAAATGTCCACATACCCTAATTCCTGGAACCTGTAGTTATGCTCTTTTACATAGCCAAAAGGGACTTGTGATTGGGTGAAGCATTTTGAGAGGAGGAGATTATCCTAAATTATCTGGGTGGAGACAATGTAATCACAGCATTCCTTTAGAGGAAGACAAGAGGATCCTGCCAGAGAAAGAGATGTGAAAAAGGAAGTAGGGGCTGGAGTGATATGAGCAATGAGG
The DNA here is from genome assembly GCF_003009895.1 of Hyaena hyaena. Taxonomy (NCBI): domain Eukaryota; kingdom Metazoa; phylum Chordata; class Mammalia; order Carnivora; family Hyaenidae; genus Hyaena; species Hyaena hyaena. The sequence continues at coordinate 24,638 of NW_024082485.1, forward strand.
CTACTAATATGTGCAGCCTCTAGAAACTGGAAAAGGAGAGGAAACATTTTTTTTTGCTAGAGCCTCCAGAACAAGTTGTAGCCCTGCTGTCCTATTTGTAATTCTGATTTACAGAACTGTGAAATGAAAATATGTGTTCTGCTAAGTTTTTGGATATTTGTTATGGCAGCAGTAGGAAACTAATATGGCCATAAATTTATTATAAAGGTCCCGAACATCTTTCACTAGTGTATTTCTGAGTATTGATATTTTTGATACAATTGTAAACGATGTTGTCATGTCATTTTCTAAATACTCTTTGCTGTAAAATAAAAATGTAATTATTTTAGTATTCTTATCTTATTTTAATGACCTTAAATTTATTTTAAAATTTTGATATATTTTTCACCTTTTACTTTATACTTTTACCTTACTTTATGCTTTTCACCTTTTACTGTTAATTGTATTTATACAATTATATGACTTACAAATAACATAATTTTTATTTTTCCGATCCCATATTTACTAATTCTTTGTCTTATGGCATAATATAAAATCTTAACTGAGATGAGACAGTAGGAGAAGAATACATAGTCAAACATAACATGTCAGACATTTGAAAGACATAGGATAAACAGGTATTATTGATACTATAGAATTAAACTTTTCTTCTGGGTGTACTTAATATATTAGAGAATATGAAGGAAAACTGAAGGTGATTAGCCACCAATTAATACCTAATTGTGAAAGCTAGAGGGTCTTTTTGGAAGTGGAGTGGGGAAAATATGCAAAAGGAATGATCCCTTACCATAAGTTGTGTTTGGTTTAGAAAAAGAGTTCTTAATAACATTCAAAGAGTATAGATCATAAAAGGAAAGGAAGATACTATTATTCATATGAATGGGCAAAAACATATTAATTGGGTTATTGACCACTTTCCCTTTACCTGAGGCTTTGTTAATATTCTAGCAAATACATCACATATAGCATAATAGCTTCAATTGCTGTTAGTACTTCCCATGCTTATGTAACACAATATTTTTTTGTTCTTTAGGAGAGAGACTGGTGAATTATATGGAGGTATACAGGGACTTGAACCCTTACATTCTTTATGTCTATAAGGCTAATAATAATTCTGTCATTACCTTCTGAAAGAAATGTGTGTAAATGTGTGTGAAGGGGTGTCATATTTGTATTTACTATCAAGTTCATATGTGGCATATGTACAAATTTAAAGAAATCATTCAGTAGTTTTATTATAAACAAGGAAACCTTAAGCAATACATACCCAATGAAAAAAACATATAAAGAAAACAACAACAGAAAAACATAAGGCAGTGTTATGAAATGTATTAACATAAGCATAAGAAAAAAATGTCAAACTTTTTTTCTGAAGGGAATGATCATCAGAGTAGGTAAGTATAGAACATTTTGATACAAAAAAGTAAAAGTGCAGTGTAGATAAGATTGTGGGAAAACTACTTTTTAACACCTGTAACTGAGCCCTACCTCTGTCCTGTCTCCATCATGTTATTAATTACATTACCATATGTTTATGGAATGCCTACTAATTCTATATCATTTTACATTTATTCCCCTTAAACTTATTTACAACCCTTTGAAGTATAATTCCTAGGATATTGATTGTGAAACATAAGACAGAAAAACAAAATAGTGTAAATAACATGAACCAAACTAAATTTCTGCTCCTAATTTCCTAGTTCTACCAATTGTCACTGAAATTGATGATCACAGTGACATAACGTGGTGATTCTTGGTATAGATGGCTTATTTTGATGCATACTCCACCACTTATCCGTTATATTTAACTCTTTAGAAGTTGTAGAAGATTAGAAATGCTCAAAGAAATTATTTTCTTAAAAGTTAATGAGGTAAATGCCAGAACTATGGACAAGTGAGTTTGACTAAAAAATTGTCAAACAGATAATTTATAGGCATTTAGAAAAGCAATTAATGGCTCATAAAAACCAACGAGGATTTAAAACGTCATGGTATTCAATTAAAGATATATATTGATAGGCAAGTAGATGAAAAGGATTCATCCCTTTGTTTCTACATTTAAATTTTTATTCATCAAATATTTGTGGAGTGCTAAGTAATCTTAAAAGACAAAGGATAGGTCTGTGAATGAAACAGAAAAGGTCTTGCTTTCTTGGTGAGAACTGAAAATGATAAAAACATAATTGCTTATTATAAATATATATTTATATCTATAAATATATCTATATATCTCTATCTCTATGCCTGTACGTCTATCTGAATATATAATCTATCCATCTATACATGATATATGATATTTTGTATGCAATGTCAAATAGTCATAAGTGCTATCAAAAACCATAAAACAGTATAAAGAGATAAAAAGTGATGGAAGAAGCATGTTTTTTTTGAAACAGATAATTAGGGAAGGCACCTATGGAGATATCACATTTCAGTACAGCCTGCACAGTGTGAAGGAAAAAGCCATGTCTCTAACTAAGGAAAGAGTATTTTTATCTAAGAAAATCAGTAGTGCAAAATTTCTAAAGAAAAACAATGTTTTACAAGAATGGTAGGTGGTAACTAGAGGTCAGACCATGTAGGGATTCATAGAAAAGACATTGATGCATTAGGATCAGGGCTGTATCTTAATCAGATTTGAAAGATTATTTTGGTCTTGTACAGAGAACAGTCAAGAGGACAATGGAACAGAAAGACCCAAAAAGAAATGGTAAAGATACAGAGTAAAAAAAAATTAGCATGGTTATCGGCAATTTCTTTTTTATATTTTTGAGAAATGGATGAGCTTTCTGAACTTTCTAATAACATAGTTAGCTTAATGACTTCTCAGAATCCCAAGAGTATGTTAATTAATGTCTTAATTGTCAACCTGGAAGGAACTGAGGCATAGGACTTGGTTTTTAATACTATCCTGTTAAGCATCTTTATGTGTGATTGGGCACACGGAAAACATAATGAAATTCACAGATGAACCTGAAGCTGGAAGTAAGACATTGAAACACATAGGCAGACTACAAAATGACCATTACAGAATGTAAAATATAGTCACATTTTCCAGAGAAACTACTTTGCTTCAGAGAAGCAAATCTAAGACATCAGGCAGAAATTCCAGATGAGGCCAAGATCACCAACAGTGCAAACCCCCAAATCCCGTAAAAAAGTCTAAACAACAAGATAGAGATCAGACTACAGCTACAGCAGCAGAGAAAAACAAGAAAGAGTGCCATCAATGTGTCAAAATCTTTTGAAATTTCTGTCAGTAAAGGAGAAGATTTCTATTTCTGATTGTACAGAGAAACAAAACCACAGAAACCACAGTTCAAATCAATAGCAAAAATATACTGTTGATGCAGCACGAATATTTCAAGGGATACATAAACCAGACTTAACAGAAATAGTATTGAACTTTCTGGTATTCACTAAAGTTATTAAGTGAGAAACGGTAGTAGAAGTGAGTAGGCCAGTCAGTGTTAGCACTGAAAAATGAGGAACATGTTTGGGAGTAAATAACTTCCCTGTAATCCTATTCCTTTTATACACTCAATAGGATTAAATACAAAGAGCAAACATTAGAGAAAAAAGAATTATCCATTAAAAAAAGTTAGGAAAAAATGAGAAAGAAAACTAATTCCATTAAAAAAGCATAAAAAAATTAACACTCAGTGACTCTCATTGAACAGAAGTCTTTAGAAACAAATATAACTTGCATTTTAAATGAGAGTCCAGGGGCACCTGGGTATCTCTTGATTTTGGCTCAGGTCATGATCTCACAATTTGTGGGTTCAAGCCTATGTTGGGATTCTGCATGAGATCCTCTCTCTCCCTGTCTCTCTGCCTCTCCCCAGCTCACTCTCTCTCTCGCTCTCTCTCTCTCTCTCTCTCTCACACACACACACACACACATACACACAATAAATAAAATTAAAAAAAAAAAAACACGATTCCAAACAATATTGCTCCAAGAAAAACAATCTGGTAGAATTCTTGAAATAAGGACATTTTACTAAATTAACAAAACAGAAACAATTAGTGAAATAGAACATAGAAAAGATATTCAAAAACACAAATAGAAAAATACAAACATTTGAAAGGTATGAGAAAAAAAGTTTAAACACATGGAACATAGATGTAGACATTCCAAACTTTACTTAATAAGAGAAGTGAAACATAGTTGATAGGATGGAAGAATATAAGTAATTAAAATAATTAAAAGCAAATAATAAATGATGTAACTAATAAGAAAAGTAAATTGTTCTGTATACCCAGTTTGCAAGACTGCACTGAGGAACAGTTTTCAAGTATCACTGGTATGAAAGAACAATGGTTTATTTCTTGTTCATACTATGTATCCAACATGGCTCTGTGTATAGCTCTGGTCAATTTCATCCTCACTTCTGGACCCTGGATGATGGATAGGTCCAGAACTTTGACGCTATAGAATCTTTACCCATCTTCTAAACCATTTCTTTGCTGGAGTTGGTAGAAACAAAGGTGACAAATTACACATAGCTTGTTAGGGGATATGAACAGGATATGAACATACTTAAATGTAGTACATATTACTTCTGCTCATATTCAATGACCCCAGAAAATCATGAGGCGAAAGGTTCACTTCAAACTACAAAAAACAACAGAAGATATATAAAATAAATGAGAGAAGATGATTATTATGAAGAAGAAAAAGAATAATCAAGTTACACATATATGGTACCTCAACAATGTAAATGGAAATAAGATAGTAGATATATAAGAAAAGAAAACATTCTTAAAAAATGACTTGAATTTATAGATTGTAAGAACTCAATACAGAAACATTTTATGTAAGTGATCAACACTAACAAATATCATAAGAGGCCAATGGGCACCGAGTCAGATGTCTATACTAGTGGAAAATCATGTTGGCTTCAAAAATCTCCTGATAAAACTGAACATTGAGGAAAAAAATTACACCAGTAATTTTATATTCATAAAAATATTCATTCAGCCATAAAGCAATGTCCTCCTGTCTACAAAACCATCCTTGAGCATTTATTGAGGAAACTACTGTAAAGCTATCATATCTGGATAATTAATAAATCATTAAAAATAAAAATAATGGAGGAATTTGGAGAACTACAGCTTAAAAATGATGAGGAACTTTGACTCTATAGAATCTCATATCAAGGCAAATTATTTTTTAAAATTACATTTAGGTAAGAGAGAGTACATGTTATATGTCTTAACAATTTAAAATGATAATTCAACTGACAAAATCAAGTTACATGAATGGGAATAAAAGGTGCAAAAAAGCACTAATTGTGCTAAATCTCTCATTTTTTAATAAATGACAGTCAATTGACACTGTCAGTAATATAAATATGCTTAAAATATTTAAATTATTCATATAATTTAGCATCATTTACACACTATCATAAATTAATGTTGTACACATAGTCTGTTTTTCAGATAGCAAAATGTTTTCATATGAAAACACATGGAATATTAAAGCTTATATAAGGATGCATCCATTCAGAGTACATCTCAACAACAACTGATAAAAGCACTCATGTTAACAATGTTTTAATAACAAACAAAGCTGTATTCCTGGGAATTTGTAATTCAAGTATGGGCCATTGTTCCTCCAAGTTATCTGTAACCATTGCCTTCCCAATTTCCAATTAAATCTTTCTAGAATACAGCCTCATACTTAGAATCAAGATGTGCACATAAGCTCCATATATTTGTAACCAAATTTCAAGTCTGTTAAAAAGAAATCAATGGAAGAAGGAAGTTAAGCAAGGGCAGAGAAGGACATATCTCCTTTCTGTAAGGACACTTTCAAATTTAGCACAGATTGCTTTTTTTTATATTCAACTCCCTAGGACTTAGATATCTATGGTCAGTTGCATTGCAGGGAAAAATACAGTCTTTCTTTTGTACCTTAAAGAAACAATATGAAAGATATTTGACAAAAATAAAGTTGTTTGGTCAGGGAGTGGAGGAAAAAGACATGGTAGACATGAAACTTATGCTAAAATACTCAATGTCTGACACATAGAAGAATGATGACCAAGTAACTATTTTTGTGACTCTAGAGACCTAAACTGAGATCCATGTTTATAAGATTTTGGGAGAAGGTGGCAGAATATACTTTAGAGAACATAAACAGCTTTACATTTCTCTGAAAATGGAAAAGATAGTCCCTGTGTTCTGTGAAAACATAGGACACTAGTGATGTTCAAACCAAAATAATGTGGTGTTTCTTTACAGTCCATTTTAAATTTGAGCTCCCTATAATAAAATAGTGCTTGGGTATAGCTCTATTTTATTATTATATTATATTTGTTTTCTTTGGGTAAATATCCAGTGGAATTATTGGATCATACGGTAATTCTATTTTTTAAATTAAATTAAATTAAATTAAGTTAATTTAATTTGAGAGAGAGAGAGAGAGAGAGAGAGAGAGAGACTCCCAAGGAGCATCCATGCTCCCAGTGCAGAGCCCAATGTGGGGCTCAGTATCACGACTGTGAGATCATGACCTGAGCAGAAATCGAGTCAGACACAACCAATGAGCCACACAGGAGTTCCTATAGTAATTACATGTTTAATTTTTTTGAGCAGACTCCACACTGTTTCCCACAGTGGCTGTACCAGCTTGCATTCCCAACAGTACAAAAGGGTTCCTTTCTCTCCACACCATTGCCAACACTTGTTATTTATTGTATTTTTATTTTAACCATTCCCACAGGTGTGAAGTGATACACAATATTATTATATAACAAATATACAATAATATTGTGTAACAATGTTGCATGATGATATTTTGTTGGTGAGGTTTCAAGTAGCAAAATTAGGATTAAACATGTAGCAGGTATGAAATATCTCTATTCTTTTTGTTATTCTTTACTTTTTGTAAGAGATAAACAAATACAGCGTCTTATTTCTTATGTTCTTGAAGCTCTTGTAATTTAATAAATATATGTGCCCCAGTTCAATGTTTTTTTTTACAAAGTAAACATGAAAATGCCACAGGAAAATAAAAAAAATGAATAACTAGAATTAAAGAGAGAAGCACATGAAGTAATTTGCCTTACTTGAGCTCAAATCCCATAAGAGAATGGATACTAAATCCAAAAATAACACCAAAATTTATAGAGAACTGTTTTTTAGACACCTGTTTATTTTCTTATGTCACTTTTACAGGTCTTCCCCACCCTATGCAAGAATATTACAAATTCACATATTAACTCATTAACTTTATCTATTCAGACTCTCATTGTATCCTGATTTAGACACCTCACATAATTTTTTTTTTATTGTTAACTACTGAGGTAAGTTATGATAGTTAGAAGTACCTCACTCCTTTTCCAAGGTGTAAACTCTCCAACCTGATTTTGTTTCCTTCAAGTGAAAGCAGAATTTCTTTTGCCCTACTCTGAACCAGACAATAAAAATTTCAGTGACTGGAGAGTTTCAAATAGCAAATTTAATACTCAGTGCTTTAGTGAGAATTTAAGATTTTCAGAGAGTGGACTCATTCTTTATGAATGAACTAATATATATATGTTATATATATATATATACTCACACCAAACTCTTATAGGGAAATATTCTTGATCATGTATACTTTCTGAAATTCACCAAGATTTTCTTCTTTAAATCTATTCTCTAGATGTTCTATGTAAAGTGCTCGTAGGTTCACATAAAGAGGAGTTAGATGGCATGTTGAGGGTTGAGGGTGTAAGATGTCCAAGACACTGTGCACAGTGCAGTACATATGTTATATCTGAAACAGCATTTCTATTTAAACATACACTTCAAGTTCTTTTAAATAATTTTCTTTATTATAATACATTACAGATTTTCTTCTTTAATTTCCTACTGCGTTTATTGTTGAACTATTGTTTTTCCCCTTTAATTTCATATAACATTAGGCTGAAAAAGGATACAGGATAATGCATGTGCATTAATTAACGTAAATTAATTTTGATGTGAACAATTATATATCTCAGTTAAATTCAATCTTTATATTTTTGGAAAAGTGAGACTAATTCATTGGGTTTGTTAATGACTGTCAACTATTTCCTTTCAACACAATATTTTTATAATTATTTTTTATTAAATGTTAATATGAAACTAGCAGAGACCACTATTTTCAGCACTCCTCACTCCTATTAAAGAAATAGAATACTTACCTGGACACATGATCACCTCTAATAAAGACCGCTGTTCCACCCTCCTTTTCACTGTGGAGGGGCTTTGCAAGTGCACTGCAGTCAAGGGGGTGTAAATGGAGTCTGTATGGCAGCTACAGAAATCTCCTAAGGAGATACTAAGTAGCACCTTGATCCTATTATTTTTAATCCTCTTTCCATTTTCTTGCCTTGAGCACAGATGGTACTCTGGAACATGAAAATGAGGTCCAGACTCTGGGTAAGGCTGAATAATGAACTGAGTTCCTAAAGACATTTTCTTGCCATTATGCCAGTGTAATTTGGGTGTTTTTCTATAGTTTACAAGTAAATCTGTATCTAAATAATATATGTAGTAGTCCTCTGACACAGAGTGCATTTAAAAAATTTTTTTGAATGTTTATTTATATTTGAGGTAGAGACAGAGTGCAAGTGGGGGAGGAACAGAGAGAGAGGGAGACACAGAATCAAAGTGGGCTCCAAGCTCTGAGCTGTCAGCACAGAGCCTGATGTGGGGCTCGAACTCATGAACTGCAGATATGGACTGAGGCATGAGATCATGGCCTGAGCCGAAGTCTGATGCTAGACTGACTGAGTCACCACAGCGCCCCAACACAGAGTACATTTTTAAATTTGAACTATTTTTCCTTAATGTAGATGTGCTTGTTTAGTCTAAAAAAGAGTGAGTCCTTATTTCATATACATTCAATTTGTTATCAGCTAAGTCAATGAGAAAATTGAAATTGATATCAGGAAATTATGAGATTCACTATACTCATAAATGTCAATTTCCAAGTATAAGGGATATTTTCCTTTTCTCTGAGATTCATACTGCAATCTTTTGCTTTCTGTCTCTAAATCATTATCTAAGGTGACCTTATCCAGTTTGATATACTTTAATACTATTGATGTGCTTATGGGCTTCAGAATGAACAGACCCAGCATCTACCTTTGCTCTTGAACTCAAACATGTATAGCTACTTTCCCACTTCATGTTGTATCCACTTGGATTTCTGATCTTGTTGCAAACATGGCATCAAAAAAAAAAAAATAGAAAATAATGTGACTTCTATACCTGTATTCAACCTTCCACTCAAGAATTATTTTATTTTCCCTTTTATCCTTCTGTGTCAAAACTATTGGTAAATTTTAATGACTTTATATATACAAAACATATTACAAATCCTTCCTTCCCACCACTACCACATGAAATAAATGGAAATACATTAGAAAATAAATCTATCCATCAAATCTATTCCAGGTTTAGTAGAGTAGTTTTTTTTTAACTCCCTTTTTCAAAATTCACTTTCAGTTTATTTTCTGTACAACAATTCATTCATTTCCTTTCCTTCAACCAGAATGATCTTTCTATAGATCCTTAGATAATGAAGATACCTTGTTTAAACTCTCAATGGATTCCCGTTAACCATAAAATAAAATCCAAACTTCATATGATATTCTAAAATGTGTGACATTAAATGAAGTCCTACTGGCTGACTTCATTTTCTAAGTCTTCCAACACCCTCACTGAAGTCCAATCACATTTTTCTACTTTCTAGTTCTGCCATTACCCAATTTTATTCCTCCTGTCCTTTATATGATCTGCTTCCTCTTTCTCTTCTATCTAAGTCACTCTTTCTCTCAGCATACTTTATTTTTAGTATATATCACTAATGATCAATCGCTTTATATTCTATTTGTTTTCAATTTACCTTCATCATAAAGTAAGTTTAATGAAATAGTGATCTTTTCGCAGAAAAAGCATTTGACAAAATACAGCATCCCTTCTTAATAAAGACTCTAGAGAAAGTTGGGATAAAAGGAATCTACTTAAACATCATAAAAGCCATCTATGACAAGCCTTCAGCTAACATCATCCTCAACGGGGAAAAACTGAGCGCTTTCCCCCTGAGATCAGGAACACGACAGGGATGTCCACTCTCACCACTGCTGTTTAACATAGTGCTGGAAGTCCTAGCATCAGCCATCAGACACCAAAAGGAAATCAAAGGCATCAGAATTGGCAAAGAGGAAGTTAAACTTTCACTTTTCGCAGACGACATGATACTCTAC